>NC_056726.1:1606479620-1606522866 GCF_019279795.1 Protopterus annectens | reverse complement strand
TAGAGGCACAGTAATATCCCATGATCCTCAGGTGCTAACCCTCAGATCTAGTTTGCTATACCAGAAGAATTCCTTTAGAACTGTGTCTTGAACACTTATAAACAGATACTACACACTGTCTGGAACCCTGCCCTCAAATAGAGGAGAAAAGATGCCATTACTGATGTACAATAATAAGCTGAATGCTAACAATATCTAGAAAAGACTGAAAAGGAATTCAGTCGAACCCGTTCTCCCAGACCGCAGGACGGGGGATGGAGGGGGGGAATGTAAAACAAAGGCGAGATGAACAATTCACATGGAACTTTATGGTAAGAACATGTGAAATTGTTCAATCTCGCCGTTTGTTCTTACACACGGGTAGCGTCCCTAGCTCCTTTTTCCTGGGTGGCTCAAGGGAGAACATTCCTGAGTACAGTGGAACCAAACGTCGCCCTGTCCCTGGAGCTTTTGTCTAGTTTATAGTGGGCGATAAAGGTATGTGGTTTTGCCCAAGTTGCCGCTGCACAAATGGTATCTAAAGGTAAACGAGCGGTATGGGCTGAAGAGGTAGCGATCGCCCTTGTAGAATGAGCTCTGGGTTTGAAAGGAGTTGCATTTTCGATTCAGCATATACAAAATTTATGCAATCTGAGAGCCATTTGGATAAGGTAACCTTTGTTACTGCCTGTCCTTTCCTTTGGTCAGCATATGAGACAAATAGTTGGTCTGACTTTCTGTACTCTTTTGTCCTATGCAAGTAAAATCTCAGTTGCCTGTGAACGTCCAATTTGTGCAATGTGTATTCTAACTTACTGGAATGGTTTTTAAAGAAGGTAGGTAGTTCGATAGACTGATTGATGTTTTGAATCGAACAAACCTTCGGAAGGAAGGACGGATTGGTGCGCAAGGTTACTCCATCTGGATGAAAAATCATGTACGGGGGTCGGATAGATAGAGCCTGCAACTCTGAAACTCTCCTGGCGGAGGTGATGGCAACCAGAAAAAGTGTTTTCCACAACAGAAATTTTAATGGAGTTGTGGCTGCTGGTTCAAATGGGGGCAACATGAGTTGTGACAGCATGAGATTAAGATTCCAAGGGGATACTGGATTACGAAAGGGGGGACAGAGGTGAAAGGTACCTTTCACGATGGCTTTACAAAGCCTGTGGGACATAAGAGAACCATCTTCGCGGCCAATATGAAAATTGGATATAGCTGCCAGTTGAACCCTTATCGTGGACGTTGATGCTCCTTCTTGAAAAAGTGTGGTAAGAAAATCTAGTATCTTGTGTACTGGAGCCCCGAATGAATCTATACCTTGTTTGGAGGCCCAGTGCACAAAATGATTCCATTTGCTGTTGTACAATTTCCTTGTAGATGGTTTGTGAGAAGACACAATAATTTGTTGTACTGCAGGGGATAGTAACTCTGACCTGGCTAAGATGGGAAGCGGAGCAGCCAAGCTGTCAGTTTGAGGGACTTGAGGAAGGTGTGAGGAACTCCCGACGAATGTGTCAACAGGCCTGGCTCCGGGTCCAGCATCCATGGTTCCTCCACTTGATGAGATTGAAGGAAGGGAAACCAGATTTGTCGAGGCCAGAATGGGGCTATCAGTATTATGGTCCTGTCCAGACGTTTGACTTTCTGCAAGAACCTGGGAATTAGTGGAAAGTACAGTTTTGTACCTACCATAAATGTAGATGTCCGATAGGTATGCATCTGCAGTCATCACATATGGGTTGTCCTGCCTCAGGCAGCCCTTCGGTCGGCCGGATTCCAAAGTCTGGGTCCGATGTCGGCTGATGTCGCACTTTCCCCGATGTCAGAGAGCCTTGGGTATAAAAGCATCAGCCGACGCCATCTTCCTCAGTTTTTCTTGCCCCAGATGCCAGGTGCCCTCTAAGGAAGGCTAAATTTGGAGAGATGCATTTAAAAATCCAAACATGCACAATAATATAAAAACAAATACACCATAATAGAGCACCCCAGCTAGCTATAAGAGGGGTAAGTACCCAAGAAATACCACAGAGGGGAAGGAAGGGAGGGTAAACCTGACTGCAGATGCATACCTATCGGACATCTACATTTATGGTAGGTACAAAACTGTACTATGTCCTTCAAGGATGCATCTGCAGTCATCACATATGGGTAGAATACCATAGCCAATCTGGGGTGGAGGAACTATGTAAAGGATGGTATAGCTAAAATGCCCTGCAGGACTGCTGTAGCAAAGCCTGCTCTGGATCTGGAATATAAAGGTAAATTGTAATGCTTGGCAAATGTATGCATGGAGCTCCATGTAGCAGCTTCTAAAATGTCCTTGGTAGCCACCCCTCTTAAGAAGGCTGTGGAGGTGGCTGTGGCTCTCATGGAATGAGGTCTAATGTTAGCTGGCACAGTTTTTCCATGAAAGGAGTAACAAAAACGAATGCAATTCCCTATCCATTTTGAAATTGTCTGTTTGGAAATTGCTTTTCCTTGTGCACCAGCAGGCATAAGCTACCAACAGCTGGTCAGTTTTTCTGTAACCTTTAGTTCTGTCCAAGTAGTAGCACAACTGTCTGTGTATGTCCAGGGTGTGCAGAAGTTTCTCCCCTTTGTTTTGTGGATTTGGAAAGAAGGTAGGCAAGTGAATAGCTTGATTTAATGAAACGCTGGATACCACCTTTGGCATAAATGTAGGATTGGTTCACAATGAAACTCTATCCTGATGAAAAATAAGAAATGGCTGTACTGCCATAAGGGCCTGTAACTCAGATACTCTTCTTGCTGAGGTTATGGCCAGAAGGAAAGCAGTCTTCCAAGACAGGAACTGTAGTTCTGCAGATGCTGCTGGTTCAAAGGGAGGCAGTGTTAGTTTTTCCAACATGAAGTTAAGGTCCCAAGTAGGTAGAGGTGGTTTCCTTGGAGGATTGATGTTTTTTGATTCCTCTTAGAAACTGTCTTAGGAGAGGATGAGAGAAGACAGGTGGATCAGTATTGTACTCTGCTGAAATTGCTGAAGCATGAATTTTAATGGAAGAGTAAGACAGACCATTGTGGAACATTTCTGCCAAGTATTCCAGGATATGTGCCATGTTCATCACTGTCACATCTAGGCCCTTTGTGGTGTTCCAAATGTGAAATCTTTTCCATTTTGCTGAATATGCCTTTCTTGTGGAAGGTCGTGAGCTTCCATAATAATATCTTTCACTCTCTGGGATAGCTTGTCCTGAGGAGGAGTCAAGGTATTTTCCAGGCTGTTAGTTGCAAGGTTTTCAGGTTGGAATGCAGAGTTTTGTAATTGTGCTGTGTCAGTAGAAGTGGCCATAGAGGAAGAGGCCATGGTTTTGTGCGTGACATGCTCTTTAAGAGTGGGTACCAGTGCTGTCTTGGCCAGTCCGGAGCTATCAGAATCACTTTTGGCTGCTCTGTCCTGATCTTCAGTAAACCCTTGGTCATTAATGGGAGAGGTGGAAATGCATACACTGTTAGAGTTCTCCAGCTGAAAGAGAGGCCGTCCACTTTCCATGCTTGTGGGTGGTATGTCCTTGAGCAGAATTTCTTCAGTTGATGATTGTGGGGGGAGGCAAAAAGTTCCAAGTCCGGCCTCCCCCATGATTGTATTATCTGTAGAAAGATGTCTGGGTGCAGCATCCATTCGTGTGCATCCATGATATTTCTGCTTAAGCTGACCGCCAGTATATTGTCTTTTCCTGGCACAAACTGGGATTGTAGCTGTATATTGAGTTTCAAGGAAAATTCCCATAGATTCATTGCCAGCCTGCAAAGAGGATAGGAATGGGTGCCTCCTTGCTTGTTTATGTACCACATAACTGTGGTGTTGTCTGTCCTTATAAGCAGATGGCCATGGTGCAGAAAGGGTTTGAAGGCTTCGACTGCATGTATCACTGCCAGCATTTCCTTTTGATTTATGTGCATGCGTAGCTCTTTTTATGACCATAGACCTTGAATGCATCTGTCCTCCATGTGCGCTCCCCATCCGTGGTCTGAAGCATCTGTTGTAATGATTTGGCTGGCTATTGGTTTGCTGAAAGGCAGACCCCTGTTTGACTGGCTTGCTTGAGCCCACCACAGAAATTCCTTTTGAAGGCATGGAATGAGTGGTATCAAGGTTTCCAGGCTGTGACTGTGCTGAGTCCATAAACTCCTTAGGTACCATTGTAGTTTCCTCATATGTAGTCTTGCTTGCGGAATCAGAAGGATGCAAGCCATGTAACCCAGGGCCTGCAGGATTTTCCTTGCAGTCAGCTGGGTTTGTCTTGTCAGATTTTTGAAGTAATCTGGTAGTTGGCTTTGTTTTTCTTCTGTGAGGAAGGCCATTTGGGTGGTTGTATCTAGATCTGCACCCAGGAAGGTTATTCTTTGGGATGGAACAAGTCTTGATTTGTGAAAGTTGACTGTATATCCCAAGGCCTGAAGTAGGTGGATGGCATAATTCAAGTGTTTTACCAAAGTTTGCTGGCTGTCCGCTTCTATAAGGCAGTCGTCCAAATATGGGTATATTTGAATCCCTTGAAGTCTGCAGTGTGCAATTACTGATGCCAGGCATTTCGTGAATACTCTGGGCGCAGTAGATAAGCCAAAGGGCAATGCCGAGAATTGATAATGCTCTGACCCTGCAAGAAATCTGAGGTGTCTTCTGCAACTTTGTCTGATAGGGACATGCAGGTATGCCTCCTTGAGGTCTAGAGTTACCAGCCAAGACCTCTTGCCCAGCATGGGAAGGAGCTGCTGTAGTCAGCATTTTGAACTTTGGCACAATGAGATAAGTATTCAGTGCGGACAAGTCGAGAATAGGCCTCCATTTTTTTTCTTTTCTTGAAACAAGGAATAGCCTGGAATAAAATCCTTGGCCTTGTTCTGAGAGAGGAACCGTTTCTATAGCTTTCATTTGTATTAAGCTGGAAATTTGTTTCAAAGCCTCTGCCCTTTGATTCGGTGGCAGGTCTGGCATGCCCTTTCTTTTTGGTAGTGTGTGGAAATGAAACCTGTATCCTTTGTCTATTATTTGTAGTGTCCATTTGTCCCTTGTAATACTGTGCCAATTTTCTGAGAATAAAGAAAGCTTTCCGCCCAAAGGTGCTTCCAATTGAGCCCTGGTTGGCAGTGTCAAAGTAAAGTCATTGAGCCTGTCCTTGTGCAGCAGTTGAAGGTCCTGCATTACCTCTCTGGTTGGGAGGCTGCCAGTGACGTCCTCTGTAGGAGCCTCTAGCTTGCCCTCTACCTCTGGCACGCCTGTTCTTGCCTCTCTGAAACCTCTCTGTGTCTGGAAAGGACCAATTCTTGGAAGGCCAATTCCTGCTGAATCTTGGAGGTTGTACTTGGAGAAAATCTTTGACTGTTTGTACGGATTTTGCCTTTTCTTCAAATTTCTTTAGGACCTCCTGAGCCGTGGAGCCAAATAACTTTTGCTTTTCCAGAGGAGCATCCAGCAGCTTTGCTTTAACATGGTCTGGCAGAGATTGTTCCTTCAGCCAAGCATGCCTACGTATCACTGCGCCAGTCATAGCTGACCTACATGAAGCTTCCAATGCATCATAACCACATTGCAAGAAATGGTTGCTAACCTGTTGTGAGTTATGTACCAGATCCTGTAGTGACTTGCGGTCTAGGGGGTCAGGTGAAGACAGTTTTTTATGCAATTCATCTAACAAATACTCTTGGTACTGTATCATATGAAATTGACAATTTAATGCCCTCATAGAAAGAGTAGCAGAAGTATACACTTTTTTACCCCATCTCTCTAAAGCTCTGGACTCCCTTTCAGAGGGGAGAGGATTTTTAGCAGTGGAAGCTGCAACCCCTTTAGGGCCCTGGGAAATAGTTTCTGGATCAGCAGAGTGGGCCTTGTAAAGGTAAAGATGTGAGTCCGGGACCCTGTAGTACCTATCGGGTTTGGCAGGAGCCGGAGGGAGAGAATCAGGGGTTGTGCTAGAATCAGAGTACACATCATCAATGACATTCAAAACAGGAGGAATAGCTAAAGGTCTATGCTGAGGCAAATGTAAAAAGGTCCTTAATCTTTTCCTGGAATCAGAGAATTCCTAGCCCTGCCATTGGAAATGCTCTCTCATAGTGTGTAGTGTCTCCCCAAAGGAAAACTCTTCAGGAGGGGAGGCCGAGGGAATAGATTCCTCTGCATCAGAATCCTCGTAGGCCGAAAAAGCCTCCTCCTGGTGGTCCAAGAGAGTAGAGCCATCAGAGGCCTCATCTGAGGAGTGGGGATCAGAGGGGTCAACCCTGGGCCTTTTGTCTGGAGGAGGTTGAAAGCCCCTGTCCGGATGAGGTTGAGAACCCCTAATCAAAGAGATAAGATTCTCTGCTAAGCTTAGAATCTGTGAACCAGTAGAGGGTCCCTGAGGGATAACCTTGGGAGGCAAAGCTTTTGAGAGTTTAGCAGCTTTAGCCCTGGAGAATGCCTTAATGGACATGGATGCAGGAGGCCTGGCTGCACCACGTGCTGGTGTAGATTTGTCTAAAGGAATGGTGTCGGAAGGTTCCAGGACACAAGTTTCTGTTGGAAATTCAATATCAGACTCAGCCGGGGCCTCCGGGACCGAGGTAGTCAGTTGAGCGGTTTCGGTAATTGGAAGAACCAAGGACTCGGTTTCAGCAGAGACACTCACGGTAGGCCTGGCCGTGGTTTCAGCCGAAACTGCGGCCCACGTGTGTCGGTCCTTGTCCTTCCGTTTCTTAACTAAATGAGAAGTCGGAGTCTCCGACGGCATCTTATACGAAAAACTAGCCCCAAAAAATTCCTTTGCAAACTCCGCCCGACGTCTAAGAGTGCGTCGGTTGAAGGAAGCACAGGCTGAACAGGCTGAGACGTCGTGGTCTGGGCCTAGGCAGGGGAGGCAGTAAGAGTGGAAATCCTTATGAGGTATTTGTTTCCCACAAGTTAAACAATTATTAACTTTATCTGACATCAGCTGAGGCAAGAAAGAGTCCCCAACGGGGTACTTAGCTTTTTGAAGTCTTCGGTAGCTGAATTACAGGAGCTGGCCGACCGGCACTTGCGAACTGCTTCTGCTTCGGGCACCACGCGGCAAGAAAGACTTGGGAAGATGGCGTCAGCTGATGCTTTTATACCCCAGGCGCTCTGACGTCGGGGAAAGTGCTTATCAGCCGACGCCGGACCCAGACTTTGGAATCCGGCCGAATGAAGGGCTGCCTGAGGCAGGACAACCCATATGTGATGACTGCAGATGCATCCTTGAAGGACATCAGGAGGAAAAGCGTAAAGGAGACCCGGGGGCCAATCGTGTACCAGTGCGTCCCTGGGGACACCCCCCGGAGGGGGTAACAGGGCAAAGTAGCTTCTGCATTTGGTATTCAATGGGGATGCAAACAGGTCGCAAGGCTGGCCCCATCTGCGGAAGATCTCTTCCGCCACTCGAGGTTTGAGGGACCACTCGTGAGGGAACAGGATGGCTCTGCTCAACCTGTCCGCGATTACGTTGGAAGTCCCCGGGATGTGCTTTGCTATCAGAAAGCGTTCAGTGGACTTTGCCCATTGCCAAATTCTGAGGGCCTCTCTGCATAACGGGTAAGATCTGGTTCCCCCTTGCTTGTTTATGTACCAGACCACTGACATGTTGTCTGTCTGAACTGTCACTATTCCCTGAGGTAAGGACTTGTGAAAGTGCTGCAATGCTAGAAACACTGCCCTCAGCTCTAGAACATGGATGTGCAGATTGTACTCCAAGTTGGACCATTGACCTTGGACTGTTTGTCCCTGAAAAAATCCTCCCCACCCTATCAGGGAAACATCCGTGGTTAGAGTTGCTACCGGACTGGGTAACACAAACAGTCGTCCTAGTGTTAGATCTTGACTGTGTATCCACCACAAGAGATCCTTCTTGCAAAAATTCATGATCAAGATTTCGTGAGACAGTGGAAGTTGTCGATACGACCATTGGGCGAATAGCATCCATTGAAGAATCCTCATATGCATCCTGCCTAAGGGAACTACAATAAGGGAGGCTGCCATCAAGCCTAGTACTCTTAATATTTGTCATGCAGGGACTCTCTTGCTCTGGAGAAGGACCGAAATTTGATGTCTGAGGTCTGACACTCTTGGTGGGGGGAGAGTAACTTGAGCCAGGGAGGTGTCTAGCTGTGCTCCTATAAATAAGATACGCTGTAACGGCGATAAGACAGACTTTCCAAAATTCACCGTTATGCCTAGTGAAGAGCAGAGACTGATGGTGTAATCCCTGGCTTGTAGAAGACGATACTTGGTGGTGGCGGATAGTTGCCAGTCGTCTAGATAAGGAAACACCCGGAATCCCCTTCGTCTCAAGTGAGACGCTACTACTGCCATGCATTTGGTGAACACCCTGGGGGCTGAAGTGAGACCAAAGGGCAGAGCGCGAAACTGGAAATGACTGGCTCCCAGCCGAAAGCGCAGATGATCTCTGGACGCCCTGGCCATCTTGATATGGTAGTACGCGTCTTTGAGATCTATAGAGCAAATCCAGTCGCCCTTCTGCAGAAAGGGAAGGATTGACTGTAGCGTGACCATCCGGAACTTTTCCTTTTTCACGAAGGTATTTAATTTGCTGAGGACCAAAATTGGCCTCCAGTCCCCTGTTTTCTTTGGAACTAAAAAGAACCTTGAGTAAGTTCCGGATCCTATTTGGTCTGCCGGGACTGGTTGGATGACTCTGTTTTCGAGCAACTTTCCTATCTCTACGGTTGCCTGGTCTCGCAGACTGGGTGGAATGTCTGGGAGCTTTTTGGAGTTGGGTGGCATTTTGATGAAGGGAATGTTGTAGCCTCTGATAACTATGCGGAATCTGATGTAAGATTTAGCCAGGCCTCTGGGTATAAAGCCAAGCGACCCTCGACTGCCTCCAGAGTAGGACAGTCGGGCCTGCACTCAGGAGTGCTGGAAGGGCTTCCCAGAGAAAGTCTCTCTGTCGCCCTGATTTTGCGGACCCCTCTGCCGGCTGGGTGGCGTCTTGCTTCTTCCCCTCCTCTGCCTCTGGAGGGGCCACTTTGGGTGTGCTGAAAAGATCCCGGAGTCTTCGAACCACATTTTTCCTCCTCGTTGCCCTTTAGGGTAGGGTCTAGATGGGATGGAAAAACAGACCCCTACGGCAGACAGGGTCTTCCCTTCTTGTTTACACCTCGTGAGAGTCTCCTTTACTTTGGGCCCAAACAAGGAGGCACCATCAAAGGGGCGTTGGCAAAGGAAGACTTAAAGGCTTCCGAAAGAGCATAAGCAACCAGGATCGCTGAAGCTGCCGCTCTACTCTTCGACCGGCTGCGTATGAAATCAGCCTCATGGACGAGTTCACTATGGAGTTTAGGGTGTTAAGTTGCGCTGTCACTTTCTGACAGCAGCATCTGTGTTTCCCTGGAGAGTATCTCCCAGTTCCTTAATGAGATCTCTGTAAACGTGAAATGTAAGGTAGTTGAGCGATCGGATGGAAAAAGCCGCCAAACTAAATATGCTTCCCATATCTGTCCATCGTCCTAGAATCCTTATTAGGAGAATGGACAGAGGAAGATGATTCAGACATCTCTTTCTTAGTGGCCGCCGCCACCACCATAGTATCCACGGGAACCCCTTTTGTAAGATAAGATTTGTCCTGGGGGCCATGTATTTATTTGGCTTACTGAGGACTGGTTCCACTGTATCGGGCGTTTCCCAAGCCCTCCGGGCAATTAGATCCATGAGATCATCAAATGGCAGAGTCACCCAGGAGGTAGAAGGTTGAGTCCCAAATGCCTTCAGCAAGACCGATTCATCCACAGAAGGGGTAAGGGTTTGCCAGTCTCCCCTTTGTTTCAGGATTTCCAAAATGTCTGCAAACGAGACATCCTCGGAGGGGGACCGTGGGGACCTTTCTGTTTCATCTAAATCGGTGTCAGATGTGAGAGATTCCTGGGGGAATCTATGTGCCTCCTCTTGCACAATCGCTTCCTCGGAACATCCTCAGCGGGAGCTTCTGGGGATGCATCTGAGGAACCAGAATCGCCCTGTGGGGACTTCTGAGGCATTGGGTCTTGACGCTTGGTAGGGGCCGAAGGCACAGAAGCAGAATGCGGACCTTTTGGGGAAGGAGAAGAAGATACTGATGAAGTATGTGTCTGATCAGACAAGACCTTCCTCATGATGTCAAAGGCACCGGTGCCCCGACCCGAAGATCCGACCCGATCCGAAGAAGGTGGTCATTTCTCCGGAATCAGAACCACGGGCTCCGACACTGAGGATGGATCCGAACTGATCTGAGCCGAGGCACCGAGGGGAAGAGTCGGAACCGATATCTCGGTTCGACTGTCCCCCCCGGAACCTAGGAAAGATCTTCGGCTCCGAGACTCTCTGGCTGGTTCCAAAGGAGTCGAGGTCAACGGAGCCGATAGCACTACTGGAAGCTTCGGCACCGAGGGCTCTACAATCATCGGTTATTCGATTCCTAGCTCTGATGACTCGACGGGTCTCGGAGAAGTGTTGAGGGAACGGGAATAGTCTCGAGTTTCGAAACCAGCTGGGACGAAACCTCGATTAGTTTGGACAAAGCCGAGTTCTCCATAAGCTTCTGTACCACTCAGTCCACATCGGAGTCGGAAAGGGGCCTCGAAGAACGAGTCGAAGGGATCGAAGCAGTCACCGAGCGAAGGATAGAAGACGGTGGTACCTCTGACACCAGCTCCAAGACCTGAGCCTCGGTCAGAGATAAACGCTCGACACCTGGCACCGAGGTCGTAGGATTTGGTGTCCGAATCTGAAAAGAGGTGCTCGGAGCCGATGACTTGGGCTCCGACACTCTTGAAGACTTCGACCCCTTCGAAGACTTTGGATACCTGTTCAGCCTTGTCCAGGGCCTCTTGAAAATCGGGTTTAAGCAACCCTCTGTCAACCAACTTCTTGCGTCTTTCCAGCATGACCCTCCCACTAAAGGAATGACAAATGGAACAGTCTTCCTGCAAGTGGAGAGGGCCAAGACAGTAGACGCAGGATGAGTGGTTGTCAGTAATGGACATCTTCTGTCCGCACTGACACCTTTTAAAGCCAGATTTGGCTTTCTCTAACATTTTGAAAAAGTCCAAAAAACACAGCACACTTAAGAAACACACTATATAACTCTAAGTGTAACAATTTTAAAAGTTTGGAATAATTATAATAATCCGCAGTTAAATTCTAACCTAATATATATATAAAAATCCAAAACACACAGCACACTATGATATATATATATATATATATATATATATATATTTATATATTGAAGAAAAAGAGAGAGTGTTAAGACAAAAATTATTTAAAGTACTGTCAATCCTGACAGAAAAAACCCGTAGGCCTTAACTAGAAAAAATTAAACTAACTAATCTAGTCTAAATACTGTCACAAACAGCACCCCTATACTATATTATTTATTTAAACACTCAGAAATAACTATAAGTCTATAAAAAAGAGAAATATATTAAGAATATAGAAAAAATATACTGGCCCGAGCCTCTCATATGCGATCTGCTGCTAGCGGCAAACTAGATCTGAGGGTTAGCACCTGAGGATCATGGGATATTACTGTGCCTCGAAGCTTTCTCGAAGATGCGGAGCTAGTGATGCGGCCGACTCGGAGCCGAGGATCGGCTCCGAACCAGTGTGTAAGAACAAACGGCGAGATTGAACAATTTCACATCGAGTGTTAAGGCCTTGGGATAGGCACAGTATGAACCATGCACAGCAGAAAAACATGGTCTTGAGAAAGTGTCAGAAAAGACTTCTTGAAGTTTATTGTGAATCCCAGGCTTTGCAGAAAAGAAAAGGCAAAGTGAAGATTTTGCAACAGGATCTCTGGAAATGATGCCTAAAAAAGAAGGTTGGCCAACTAAGGAAATACTTGGATCGCCTGAATCCTGGAAAAAGCAATCACAGGAGCAAGGCATTTGGTGAACACCCTCGGAGCAAATGAAAAGCCAATGGCAAAGCAAAGAGTTGAAAATGCCAGGAAGCAACAAAGAAACATAAAAACTTCCTGAAAAGGCGATGGTTTGGGATGTAGACACAAGCATCCTTCAAATATAAGCCTGAAGAAGAAGAACAGGAAACAAAGTCTAAAGGGACAACAATCAAAAGGAGGGCACCTTCAGAAAAGTGTTTAGATGAGAGAGGTCTGTAACAGCTTGGAAGGATGTTACTATCTGGTTTTAAGATCTACATCTTTGAGGTTCAAGCATCACATTAAAGCTGAAGCATCAAATGATGTGCAGCTTGAGGAATGACCGCCGTTAACTCGGAGATCTTATTATAATCCATTTCTACCTTAGAGAAAGTACTGCAAATGATTCAATAAACATAGCTGCTGAATACAACAGCTTTGATAAACTTGCATTCTAGCTTTGGATGTCAAATAATTTTCAATTTAGTATAGTTTGGTATTCCTGATTTACTACATATCCTACTTACTCATGACAGTTCACCTACTGATCAGTGACTATAACTCCAAGTATTCCCACGGCTCATATTGTATATTCCAAATCTTCATGTATTAAAACCTGTGTGTCTGAGCTGATGTTTCTGCTGTTTAATTTAATTTTTGTACCAAATAACATAACCTTCACTTTTAAAAATTGCAATAGGACCGTTGTACATTGAAAGTTGCAATAGCAACTGCTATCGCACGGGTTGTAGAGACTATAACAGTATAGTCATTAAGCAATTACTATCGAAAATGTTTTACATCCTGTTGTACAACTTGGGGACTGTAAATATGCATAGTTTTTCTGCCGTTGCATAGGTATGGATTTTCAATACCACACCACATGCCGCAGCAACATACACGAAACTGTGAATACCTCACTGTGTTACTTTTTTGCTTAAGCTAGATTTGATAGCAATGGTGTGGTATTAAGCAGCATTATATTTGACTGCATAAACGCTACACAAATGTATCTATTATCCTGTATTCATCAATCATTTTAACAGTAGAATTATTTACCTAGATTTTTAGTTGTTCAACTAAGCCTAGTGAACTGTTTGTTCACTGTACCATTTAAGGAACTGGTATCACTGTTTTATGCACCCTATCTTTCTTTTTTGGTTTGAAAATCTAGCATCCTTGCAGCTGTGTATGTGAAACCTGCACTTTCTATACTGTAACGGCACTAGTTGTTTCTGTTAATAGTCGAACAACATTACTGATGGTTCTAACAGATACTCTTGATAAACTTTTAATACACAGGACATTATATTTGTTGTTTGTACATTCTCAACAATTAGTTAGCATATTTTTGTCTTATTTACTCATAATAGCACTGGTATATGCCAGATATTTAATTATTTATCCTTATTTTTGTGTTTTAGTAACCTCTCCCTGTTCAAACAGAAGAGCAATCCACAATAGGCAAATGGCTGAATCATCCTATTTTTTGCCCGAACAGACCTTTGTCTTATCCATTCTGCTGCTTGACAATCATTATCTGCGACCGGGTACTGTTAACCACAGCCTTTTGGGAAGCACCACTGAACCTCTATTCCACTTCAAAAAGATTGTATGTGACTTTCAGTGTAATTATATATATTTTGTATTTGGTCCACATATATATATATATATATATATATATATATATATATATATATATATATATATATATATATATATATATATATGTATGTATATATATATATAGCAATAGGCTTTATATTTGGAGCACTCTGCTAAAAGAAGCTCACTTATACTTCTTCCTCTCTCCCCCTGCCAATTTTCTTTTTGCTATCTAAATTGCTAACCTCTAACTTTTTTTTTCAGTGGAGTTACCCCACCTTTGGCTTTTTTGTGAAAGCCGTACTCCAATTAACTACAGCCAACCCACCTGTCTTCCCTCTCTCTACCTCTATTCCCTTCCTCTTAGTCCTATCTCTCACTACTGAACAGTTAGGCTTGTCCCAAACAATTATTGATTTGCTAGAGTCACAACCTTTAGACTTTTGTTTCTTCTGTTATTAAGCAACTCGTATATACCTACCAAGCCATTTGCTGGAGATAGAAAATTCTGTTCATCTCTGAAGGCAGGTGCAACCCACCCTGGGCTCACTCTGCTCCCCTACCCTGCCTCCATTCTCACCCACCCACTCCCTCTTCCACCAGGTTTATACTTCCTGTAACTCCACCCCACACTTCCATAACCAATACCATCCCTCCACAGCACATAAATCCCTCCCTCACCTACACTCCCCCACCCACTATAACTCCTCTACCCTCAGCTTTTCTTTTTCTACACACCACGTCACAATACATACACAACCACTTCTCTCCTTACCCTTGCTGCATTTATTTATGACCCAAGCTACATCCCCACACACCTCCCTGTACATCTCATCTCCTTCATCTTCAAATCTAACTTCCACAACACCAACTACTATACATAGTTATTGTCAGATCTCTCCCTCCATCCTTATTCACATGTACCTATATATGCTCAACCAAACTTTGTGCATCATCCACCTACGCCAAATTCAAGCTATATTACTATGCCTTCTCCAACTCTATGAATACACCTTACCTCTCACACAACATAATTCATCTTCTATCTACCCTACCACTATGTGGTGATATTCAGCCTAATACCCCTCCTACAGAATCCAGGCTAACAGTCAAAATATTCACCTGATAACAATGGACATATGCAGTACATGTAATAAAATCACTGAATTTCATGCCTGGCTATCAGTATACACCCTGACATTGGTGGAAGAGGGGGTGTGTGGGAATTGGGGCAGGGTAGGGGAGCAGAGTGGGCCTGGAGTGGGTTGCACCTGCCTTCAGAGATGAAGAGAATTTTCTGTCTCTTAGTAACCTGGCTAAAACCACATCTCAGACACAAAAATATTCCCTCCAGGCTACAATACACACTGCTCTGATAGGTTACACAAAAAGAAGGGGGTACAGCATTAATTTACAAAGGCTCCCTAACAATTACTACCCATACTAAACCAGCACCTACCTTTGACAACAAGGAATTCTTAATAGCATTTCTTCACATTAACAATACCAAACAACTTTGTATAGTTGCACTATACATCCCAAAGGCCATATCATCCCCACCTTTGAGGACTTTCTATCCTGGATAAACAAAAATATATCACAGGAAACCACCATTTAGGAGATACTAACAAACTCTTACCTCAAACTCCCCAGTTAACAGCATAAACTTATATAGCTTTACTCAACTCATTACTACTCCCACTCATGGCATATCCAGTCAATCCGAATCAATATCAGATTGGATACTAGTAATCCACCCTCAAATATCTCCAATTTGTGCACCCTAGAAACTACCTAAGTGATCACCTCCCAGCCTACACCCATAGAGCCCACACTCCTAAAAATCACTCCTATAAAACAACCATGAACCTCAGCCTCTTTAACCAAACTACTTTTACCAACATCCTAAAAGCTCATAATTGGGCCCCTTTAAAAACTCTACCATTAGATGATGCTGTACTTTATTTCAATACAATCTTCCTAGACACTCTCACTAACCTTGCACCAATGCGTATGAAACATAAAAAATTTAACCATGCCTCCTGGCTAACAAAATCAACTAAACAATCTACCCCTTGCAAAAGACTGTGCCTGGAAAGAATGGAGGAAAAATAAAACAATGCAAGTTGAACAACATTTCAAGCAACTCCGCAATAAAGCCAAAAAACTAGTAACATGCGATAAAAAAATTTCTTCTCAGTACAACTAGCCAACCAACAAAACAATGCAAAAAAGTTTTGGAAATCCATCTCCTCTTTGCTAAATCTAAGAATCCTACAGAACCAAACACCCTGCCCAGAAAAAAAACAACAAACAGCCAATATGTGTAAAGTACAGTTGTGTACACTTACCATAAATGTAGATGTTTGAGTGTATTCACTGTTGCAGTCATTACATCTAGGTAATCTGCTGGCAGATTGCCCTCAGTTGGCCTGATTAACAAAGTCTTGGGTCCTACGTCGGTTGCTGTCCCTTCTTCCATGAAGTCAGGTCGTCAGGGGTATAAAACATGCAGCCGACACCATTACATCAGTTTTTTCTTGCCCCAGATGTCAGGTGCCCCCCAAATGGGGAGCAAATAAAATTAAAAAAACACAAAATATATACCTCCAAACAAAAGCAAATACATCAAAAAGTCTTTTAAGCATAGTAAAAGAAAGTAGAGGTATAGCTAGAGAAAAACAGGGGGCTGGAGGGAGGATAACCAGGACTGCAACACTGAATACACTAGAACATCTACATTTATGGTAAGTGTACACAACTGTACTATGTTCTTCGTGTTTCACTGTTTCAGTCATTACATTTGGGTAGATTTTTATTTATTTATTTATTTATTTATTTATTTAACATTTGTTGACCGGGAATGTCCGACTAGGTTCCATAGAGCCTGTTTTCAGCAGAGGCCCGGGGAGAAATGCTCCAGATTCCCAAAGCTATGGTTGGGAGGAGGAAATTATACAGCATTTGGACCAGCTATAAGGCCCTGCAAGACAGCAATTGCAAAGCCAGCTCTGGATTTAGAGAAAATTGGTAAATTATAATGCTTGGTGAAAGTATGTACAGAACTCCAGGTAGCAGCTTCTAGAATATCCCAGGTAGGAACACCTCTGAGAAAGGCAGCAGAAGTAGATGCAGCCCTGGTGGAATGAGATCTGATCCCCTGGGGGATAGGTTTTCCATGGTGCTTATAGCAGAAATGAATGCAATGGCTTATCCATTTAAAAATGGTTTGTTTTGAAATAGCCTCCCCCTCTGCCCCAGCAGCGAATGCTACTAGCAATTGTTCAGATTTTCTTCTAAGTTTAGTTCTGTCCAAGTAGAATCTAAGTTATCTGTGCACGCCCAAGGAATGCAAAATTTGTTCCCCTTTGCTCTGTGGATTGGGATAGAAGGTTGGCAAATTAATGGACTGACTAAGAGCCACAGTGGAAACCACCTTGGGCATGAAGGATGGATTGGTCCTCAGAGATACCCTGTCTGCATGAAAGATGATGAAAGGCTCCACTGCCATAAGGGCCTGCAATTTAGATATCCTTCTAGCTGAAGTGATTGCTAAAAGGAAGGCTGTTTTCCAAGAAAGAAAATTCAAGTCTGCAGTAGCAGCTGGCTCGAAAGGAGGTAGAGTGAGCTTCTGCAAAACAAAATTAAAGGTCCCAGGCAGGGGTAGGCGCTCTCCTGGGTGGTCTCAAGTTATTTGCCCCTTTGCGATACTGCTTGAACAGGGGATGAGAAAAGAGGGGTGGTTCTGTGTTATAGTGAGGTGAAATAGCTGAAGCGTGGATTTTAATAGAGGAAAAAGACAGGCCCTTGTGAAGCATCTCAGTTAAGTATTGCAAAATCTGAGGTAAATTGGGCGCTGCTGTGCTCATCCCTAAAGATTGGTTCCAGGCACAGAATCTTTTCCATTTGTCAGCATAAGATTTTCTAGTACTAGGTCTTTTCGCCTCCAAGATGACATCCATCACAGGTTTGCTAAGGGTGAATTTAAGTGATTAGCCAAGCAGCAAGGTTCAATGCTGGGTGCAGAATTTGGTTCTCCTGCCAAGACAGCAAAGAAGGTGTCTGATGCAGTTGCCAGGGAGATATTTGTGACACACTGCGCAGGAGTTGGTGCCAGTGTTGGTGTGGCCAGTCTGCAGCAATCAAAATTATCCTTGGTTTGTCCTGTTTGACTTAGCAGAACTTTGGAGAGCAGAGGCAGAGGGGGAAAGGCGTAGACAGATAGGTTTTTCCAGCTGAAGGACAGAGAATCCACTTTCCAGGCTTTTTTGTGGGGAATCCTTGTGCAAAATTTGTCCAACTGGTAGTTCTGGGGGGAGGCAAATAGATCTATGTCTGGGTGCCCCCATCTTCTTGTCAACATGTTGAAAATCCGTGGTTCCAGTTTCCACTCATGTGGGTCCATGAGATTTCTGCTTAGTCCATCTGCCAGTGTATTCAATTTTCCTGACAGGAATTGAGATTGTAGGTGCACTACACAATGCCATGGCTAGCCGTATTCCACAATGCCATGGCTAGTCTGCAGAAAGGGTAGGAATGTGTACCCCCCTGCTTGTTTATGTATCACATAATCGTGGTGTTGTCTGTCTACCATTAGTTGTCCTGGAAGAATGTAGTCCTTGAAGGCTGTCAGAGCATTCTGTACAGCTAACATTTCTTTTTTATTGATATGTAGGTGCATTTGATTTGGGTTCCATTTGCCCTGAATGCACTTCCCTGCCAGGTGAGCCCCCCATGCACAGTCTGATGCGTCCGTAGTTAGGGTTTGGGTGGCAGGGGGTAGTGTGAATGGAAGTCCCTTGTTTTGGTGGCAGGCCTCTGCCCACCACAGGAACTCCAGGCGTAGGCAAGGTATGATAGGAATCATTGTTTCCAGGCTGTGACAATGTTGACTCCATAGACATTTTAAGTACCACTGAAGTTTCCTCATATGCAGTCTTGCATATGGAATTAGAAGAATGCATGAGACCATGAGCACCAAGGCTTGCAGTATTTGTCTTGCAGAAAGCAGGGTTTTTGTGGCCACTTGTTTGAAGTAAGTTACCAAATGAATTTGTTTTTCTGGCGTGAGGAAAGCCATCTGGGCAGTTGTATTCAAGCTTGCACCCAGGAATGTAATCTGTTGAGAGGGTACCAGTTGTGATTTCTTTTTGTTTATGGTGTACCCCAGAGAAGTTAGAACCCTTTTTACAAATGCCAGATGATTTAGAAGTATGGCCTGGTTTTCTGACTGAATTAGACAATCGTCCAGGTATGATATATTTGAACATTTCTTCGCCTGCAAAATGCAATTACTGGAGCCAGGCACTTTGTGAATACACTGGGCACAGTAGACAAGCCAAAGGGCAGTGCAGAGAACTGATAATGCAAGTAGCCTGCTTTGAAGCGTGGGCATCTTCAGCAAGATTCCCTGATTGGGAATATGCAGGTAAGCTTCTTTTAAATCTAGAGTTGCCAACCAGGCATCTTTGTCTAGCATAGAAAGTAATTGGTGAAGAGTCAGCATCTTGAATTTTGGAATGTCCAGAAAGGTGTTTACAGTAGACAGGTCCAGAATTGGACGCCATGATTTGTCTTTTCAGGGTACCAAGAAAAGCCTGAAACAGAAACCTTGTCCCTTTTACTCTTCTGGTACCGGTAGAATAGCCCCATGTATAAGAAGGAAAGTACTTGTTTTTGAGCCTCTGCCCACTGATTTGGGGGGCAGATCTGGCCACCCATTTTGTGTTGGCAACGTGTGGAAATGAAATCTGAATCCCTGGAACACTATATTTAGAACCCATTTGTCCTGGGTTAGGAGTTCCCACTTTTTTGCATGAAGAACAATTTTCCCCCCAAAGGGGCAGCTAAAAGGTAAGTGCTTGGTAATTTTAAAGGAAGGTCATTGAGACTGTTTACCATGGGGGGGGTCTTATTTCCAGATTTTGAGGTGGAGGGCCCCATTGCTTAGTTCTGAGAGTCCCCTTGGAATGAAACTTGGCGTGTCTGGGCTTGGCTTGAGAGGATCTGGAAAGAGCTGGAAAGGACCAATTCTTAGTAGGCCAGTGCCTACTAAATCTTGGGAGGTTGCACTTGGAAGATAAAGCTAAATCTATGCAAACTGTAAAAGATTTCTTACATCTTTTTTTAGAATGTCTTCAGCCTTATTGCCAAACAGGCGGTCCTGATTTAAAGGTGCATCCAACAATTTTGCTTTAACATGATCAGGCAGAGATAGGAGAAGAGGCGGAAGGCATGCCCGAAGGCAGGTGAAGGCTAGGACTGTGATAGCGAGGGTCGGAACTTTGAATGCTGGCAGTATGACTGGTATAGGGAAAGAGCTAGCTGATATGATGGACCGAAGGACGGTTGGTATATTGTGTGTGCAAGAGACCAGATGGAAGGAGAGCAAGGCTAGGTGTATCGGAGGCAGTTTCAAATGGTTTTATCATGGTTGTGGATGGGAGGAGAAAAGGCGTAGGCATTATCCTGAAGGAACAGTATGTTAAGAGTGTTTTGGAGGTCTTTTCAGGCTTGTTGGCTGTTGGTGAAGCACCCACCAAGAGGAGAAAACGCTGAGAGAAGAAAGGAGCCACTTTTGAGACTAAGTATTTTTCCTCTGTTTATTTGCTAAGTTTTTCTGCATAGCCGCCTATTTTGAGCATTTTCTGGCTTGTTAAATTTGATTTCTGCATTAGTAACTGTATTTAGAGCACAACCTAGAGCTGTTTACTGAATTTCCTGTTTGCACTTATTTTTAAAATAATTTTTTTCTCAAAACTTGCATTTTATCTGTCTTTGGCCTAGCACTCTTGTGTGGGGTCATTTACTGCACTATTATAACTTGTTGATACTTGTTAACCTCTGCTATCTCTGAAAAACAAAAACAAAAAATCTTGCTTTTTTCCCACTTTTCTGAGATTTAAAAAAGTTCAGTTACAGGCTTGCTGTTCTTGAACTGTTTGTAAGTTTCTGTGAGGCCATTTTTTGCTTGGGCTAAAGGAAAGACTCTCTGTTGATCAGTGGCAGTGAAAAACATTGAGCAGCCTGCCTGCCTGCCCCTGTGGGAGTGGTTACTGACTTGAAACTGTAGTTTTATTTGGCCATTTTGGGTCAATTCCAAACTCCTTCATCTTCCTCTCTTAAAACCCTCTTATGCGCGTTTTGAGCATAGCGCAACAACGGGCAGCGCCGCCTAATTGGGTTTAAACTATTCCTGGCTCCACAAAGTCTGCTCTTCACTTTTTCCCTTAGAACTGCTCTGTCTCTCAATTTAAACACCATATTCTCATTCTAAGGCCCTTCACAATTAAGTAATCCTACAAGTTAGCACTATTAAACCATAATCACTACTTACTCTTATACTCTCTATGATTACCCTGTCCTCTATTGGTCCGTCTTAAATTCAGTTTCCCTGTTACTCTAGCATGTCCAAAGGTCAGTCAATGGTTTCCTCTCCAGTCCAGCTTATGAATCTGGGAATTTTGAGGCAATGTTACAACTGTCTCATGTACACAGACAATCCTCTCCTCCTCCAAACAGGTTCAAATATATGTGAGAGATGCAACTATTTAGCCAAACTGGAGGCTGAGCTCTCTCATCTCAAAACTGGTGTAACCAGTCAGGAGGAAAAGGTAACCTCACACAACACAATTCCAGTATCACATAGTGCCACCACATCAGCGAACCAAACACATAAATACACAAAAACATACTCGGAGGCTCTAAATAAAAATCTACCTAAGCAACAGAGACCTCCAAAGCAGACATCCAAGTACACGCTACCTCAAAACAAAACACACACAACACATAACCCACAAAGTCAGTGTGCCAAGCAGCCACAGCCCTTAAGGCTGAATAACACACCTGATACTCTTGTTATAGGTGACTCTATTGTCAGACACACTGACGTCCCGCTCACCAGGCTGAATAAAGAGAAGGTCACGGTGAGCTGCCTGTCGGTGCTAGGATCCGACACATAACGCAAGCACTCGGGTCACTCCAAAGCAAATACAAATATGACTCGGTCATTGTACATGCTGGTGTGAATGACTTGAGACGTACCTCCCTGGACTACATGAAAAGAGACAGAGGAGCTCTCTGATCATGTAGCCCAGGCTGGTATGACCCTGACCTTGAGCAGCATCTTACCCTCACCTAGAATGATGCCACAGTACAAAGGCAAAATGATCGATTTTAACAATTGGCTAAAATTTTGGTGTCATTCAAAGGGGATCCAGTGTCTGTCAGCCTGGGATGACATGCTCGACAAGCCACGTTGCTTCGCTAGGGATGGCTTGCACCTGTCACCACTGGGCTTTCGGATATTGGCAAAGGCTCTTGCCACCCCATAGTGCCTTTTAGGCAAGGCTCAAAAGTCAAACTCACCCCATAGACAGCACAAGGAACAAGAAACTAAGGGTAATGCTGCTAAACGCCAGAAGTCTTAACCTCAAGATGCACGCAGTCGAAGCTCTCCTCAGTATGGAGAACACGGATATCTGTGCAGTGACAGAAACCTGGTTCAAGGCTCCAGAGAGCACCCCAGCACTACCAGGCTATACCTCGTATCATGCATTTCGCCCCAAACCCGGACCGAACCACAAAGGAGGGGATTTTCCATATTTATCAAGGATATCCACACCTCCAGGTTAGTGGCATTACACGAAGTATCGGAGACCATCCATGTGCAACTAACAGTGGGCAAGACTGCTTTTCAGTTTATAGCATCCTACAGACCACCCTCTCAAAGTCAGGAATCCCATTCGGCCTTCTTGAAAACATTGGAGAACATGAAGATCTCTCCGAACACCATTATATTGGGCGACTTCAACTACCCAAACATTGACTGGGAGCACTACTCAAGCCCCAGCACCTTAGCCCAAAGATTCCTGGAAATTCTAAACTCAAATGCTATGGAACAACTAGTCACCACTTCCACAAGAGGGGACAACATACTACACCTGATCATTACCAACATGGGGACTCTATGCTCCACACCAGAAGTATATCCCTCATTGGTAAGATCAGACCATAAATTAATTTCACTGGATGTCCACATCCCGACCCCACCCCCAGCCCAGAAAACCACAGTGAAAAACTTCTCAAAAGCGAGCTTCTCACTTCTCAAAATCGAAGTGGAATCCTTCAAGGCCCTACGGCCAGTGGAAACTACAGCCCAAACTGCAGAATCCTATATAAATGCATTCTATGGACATCTCCAGGAATGCATGGATCATGCTATCTCAAACAAAACCAAGACCCAATCATCCAAAGGCAGGCGTCCAGTCTGGTGGACCCCTGCCATAAATAAACTGTACAACAGAAGGAGGAAGCTACTACATGATAGAGCAAAATCCCTAATAGGTAAGGCATCTCTGATCAGTACTAGCAAAAAATTACGATCCTCATAAAATCCTCCAAGGCCAGCTTAGAGAGAAAAATTGCACAGGACACCAAAGACAATCATAAGGCTTTTTTCAGTTATGTTAGAAACCTGGGATGCAACTCCCAGACTTGTTCTGAGTTGATTCTAAATGACAAAAAATACACTGAACCCACAGACATCGCCAATATCCTGGCAGACAGGTTCAGTGCAAACTTCTCCACCCCCCCCCCCCCCCCAAAAGAGCAAGTATCTATCCCGGCAGAGGGCTGCTCCCAAACATCTCAGATGAAGACTGCCCTCTCCAAAGCAAAAAACACTGCTTCCATGGGACCAGATGGCGTCCCAGGTTGCGTCCTACATGAACTACAAGAGGAACTAATCCCACAAATAAAACAGCTATACAATCTCAGCCTCACTACAGGATATGAGCCCACAGAATGGCGTACAGCAACAGTGGTCCCACTCCACAAAGGTGGAGCCTCTACGGACCCTGGAAACTATCGCCCCATAAGGCTGACTAGCTTAGTCTGCAAGGCTATGGAGAGGATCATCATGGAGCTCATAAACAAAGACATTGGGGACCTACAGACACTAGATCCTACCCAGTTCGGCTTTGTCAAGGGCAGATCCTGCCTTTTGAACCTGGTTGACTTCTTTGAAACAGTCACCAAAGCCATAGATGAAGGGAAGGTAGTCCACACAGCCTATCTGGACCTTGCAAAGGCATTTGACACAATACCCCACTCGGGCATCATAGATAAGCTATCCAGCTTAAATATAACCCCCTGTGTCACAAGATGGGTCGCAAACTGGCTCAAAGACAGAACCCACACAGTGAGTTGCTGGAGCCATGTCAGACTCGAAACCGGTCACAAGTGGTGTCCCACAGGGTTCTGTCCTGGGACCACTCTTGTTCGGTATATACTTTTCTGAGGTACAGGCAAATGTGGGAGGACTATGGCTCACCACGTTCGCAGACGACTGCAAACTGGGCGCCATAATCAACTCTCCAGCTGACACAAACATCCTTCAAAAAGGTCTCACAGAGACAGATAACTGGTGCCAGTGCCATGGTTTAAAGCTAAATGCCAAAAAATGTATAGTCATACCCTTTGGCAAAAACAATGTGCCCACAAATTACCACATAGGCAGAAACCCATTAAGTACAGAGAAAGTTATTAGGGACCTGGGGACCCAAGCTGATAGCAATCTCTCCTTTGAAAACCACATTGCCAAAGTGGTTACAAAGACCTTCGACATAGCTCGGTGCTCGGTTAAAAAAAACTCCAGCTCTACTCAGTTGCATACCGCCTACTTCGAGGCGATTTATGCCTGACATACAAAGCTATGTCAAATCCAGAATTAATGGACATGCTCCACCTCAGTAAATCTAAATCCCTTAGAGCCACATGCTCGAGGGACTTGAACCTCAGCACAGAAATAAATAGAACTTGCTGGAGGGACAGGTTCATAACCCTGAGGCTCCCTTCGCTCTGGAATAGAATTCCAGTTCATGTGAGGCAGCGCACCTCACTGTATCTCTTCAAGAAGACTCTCGATAAGTGGATGGGGGATCGTAGGTTTGTCCCAGGGATTACTCCCGTGTCAGTATTAGACAGAGGCTCAGTAAACTAAACCTTAAAAAGGGCACAGTATACTCAAATCAAGGGGTGGCGTAAGCCATACAGAATCGAGCTAGGCTTATAATTGCCCCAGGGCAGATAGCCTAGTATGAACCTATGAACCTAAAAGAGTGTCGGACAGAGTGATGTTTATGAAGCTGGAAATTGATGGTGTAATGATGAATGTTGTTAGTGCATATGCTCCACAAGCTGGATGTGCGATGGATGAGAATGAAAATTTTTGGAGTGAGTTAGATGAAGTGGTGATGTCTGTACCCAAGGGTGACAGAGACTGGTGATTGGAGCAGATTTCAATGGGCATGTTAGTGAAGGGAACAGACGGGATGAGGAAGTGATGGGTAGGTATGGTGTTAAGCAAAGGAATGCAGAAGGTCAGATGGTAGTGGATTTTGCGAAAAGGATGGACATGGCTGTGATGAATACGTATTTTAACAAGAGGGAGGAGCATAGGGTGACATATAAGAGTGGAGGAAGATGCACACAGGTGGATTATATCTTATGTAGAAGGGCCAATCTGAAGGAGATTGGAGACTGTAAAGTCGTGGCAGGGGAAAGTGCAGTTAGGCAGCATAGGATGGTAGTTTGCAGGATGACATTGGTGATCAAGACGAGGAGGATGAGTGTGAGGGCAGCACCAAGGATCAAATGGTGGAAATTGAAAAAAGGAAATTGTGAGGTGATGTTCAGGGAAGAGTTAAGACAGGCACTGGGTGGCAGTGAAGAGTTACCGTATAGCTGGGTAACTACAGCAGAGCTAGCAAGAGAGATGTCTAGAAAGGTGCTTGGTGTGACATCTGGAAAGAGGAAGGAGGACAAGGAGACCTGGTGGTGGAATGAAGAAGTACAGGAGAGTATACAGAGAAAGAGGTTGGCGAAGAAGAAGTGGGATTGTCAAAGAGATGAAGAAAGTAGACAAGAGTATAAGGAGATGAGGTGCATGGCAAAGAGAGAGGTGGTGAATGCTAAGGATAAGGCGTAAGAAGAGTTGTATAAAAGGTTGGACACTAAGGATGGAGAAAAGGACCTGTACTGATTGGCTAGACAGAGGGACCGGGCGAGTAAAGATGTGCAGCAGATAAGGGTGATAAAGGATAATAAGGGAAATGTACTCACGAGCAAGGAGAGTGTGTTGAGCAGATGGAAAGAGTACTTTGAGGGGTTGATGAATGAAGAGAATGAGAGGGAGAGAAGGTTGAATGATGTGCGGATAGTGAATCATGAAGTGCAGTGGATTAGCAAGCAGGAAGTAAGGATAGCTATGAAGAGGATGAAGAACGGAAAGGCTGTTGGTCCTGATGACATACCTGTGGAAGCATGGAGGTGTTTAGGTGAAATGGCAGTGGAGTTTTCAACTAGATTGTTTAATGAAATCTTGGAAAGTGAGAGGATGCCTGAGGAATGGAGAAAAAGTGTTTTGGTACCAATTTTTAAGAATAAGGGTGATGTGCAGAGCTGTAGTAACAACAGAGGGATTAAAGTGATCAGTCACAGCATGAAGTTATGGGAAAGAGTAGTGGAAGCTAGGTTAAGAAGGGAGGTGATGATTAGTGATCAGCGATCAGCAGTATGGTTTCATGCCAAGAAAGAGCACAACAGATGCGATGTTTGCTCTGAGAGTGTTGATGGAGAAGTACAGAGAAGGTCAGAAGGAGTTGCATTGTGTCTTTGTGGATTTAGAGAAAGCATATGACAGGGTGCCTAGACAGGAGTTGTGGTATTGTATGAGGAAGTCGGGAGTGTCAGAGAAGTATGTAAGAGTGGTATAGGATATGAACGAGGGTAGTGTGACATCGGTGAGGTCTGCGGTGGGAGTGACAGATGCATTTAAGGTGGAGGTGGGATTACATCAAGGATCAGCTCTGAGCCCTTTCTTATTTGCAATGGTGATGGACAGGTTGACAGACGAGATCAGACAGGAGTCCCCGTGGACTATGATGTTTGCAGATGACATTGTGATTTGTAGTGAGAGTAGGGAACAGGTGGAGGAGACCCTGGAGAGGTGGAGATATGCTCTAGAGAGAAGAGGAATGAAGATCAGCAGGACTAAGACAGAATATATTTGTGTGAATGAGAGGGACGATAGAGGAATGGTGAGGATGCAGGAAGTAGAGGTGGCAAAGGTGAATGAGTTTAAGTACTTGGGGATCAACAGTTCAGAGTAATGGTGAGTGTGGAAGAGATGAAGAAGAGAGTACAGGCAGAATAAAGTGGGTGGAGACGAGTGTCAGGAGTGAATTGTGACAGACAAGTACCAGTAAGCGTGAAAGGGAAGGTCTACAAGAGGGTAGTGAGACCATATATGTTATATGGGTTGGAGACAGTGGCATTGACAAAAAGGCAGGAGTCAGAGCTTGACGTGGCAGAGTTGAAGATGTTAAGATTTGCACTGGGTGTGACGAGGATGGACAGGATTAGGAATACATATATTAGAGGGTCATCCCAGGCTGGAAGGTTTGGAGACAAAGCCAGAGAGGCAAGATTACGTTGGTTTGGACATGTGCTGAGGAGGGATGCAGACTATATTGGGGAAAAAGATGCTAAGGATGCCACAGTGGATCATCTGTTTACATTTCTTTCTGTCCTCTGCATCTTACTCTGTCACACCAACCACCTGCATGTCCTCTCTCACCACATCCATAAACCTTATCTTAGGCCTTCCTCTTTTCCTCTTACCTGGCAGCTTCATCCTTAGCATCCTTTTCCAAATATACCCAGCATCCCTCCTCAGCACATGTCCAAACCAACACAATCTTGCTTTTTGGCTTTGTCTCCAAACCGTCCAACCTGGGCTGAACCGGTCTACCCTCGTCACACCCAGTGCGAATCTTAACTTCTTTAACTCTGCCACATCCAGCTCCAACTCCTGCATTTTTGTCAGTGCCACTGCCTCCAACCCACTGCTTGCAAGAAATATGACATGGAGAAACAGATATGTTTCTCAGAGAATTCCCATTCTCAGGAACAGACTCCCCATCCATGTGAAGCAGAGTTCCTCTCTATCCCTATTTAAGCACAACTTAGACCAATATACGGGTAATCAGAAATTCACCCCTGGTATGGTACCTACGTCTCTAATGGACAGAGGTAGTCAGTAAATCACCCCTATATAAACTACATTTGTGGGTAACATTTGGGTTGCAAGCTAGGCTTATAAGGCGCAAGTGGTCATTAGCCTAGTGCACACCTATGAAATAGCCAAATGCTTCCATTTACTAGCATAAATCCTCCGAGTAGAAGGTTTCTGAGAAGACGAAAGAATACAACTAACTCTGTCAGAGAGCCTGGGATCTCTGGCCATCATTAATAGAGAAACTATGTAGTTAATATGACGGTGCAAAGGTTGGGCAAAGGAATCCCCACAGGATTCGATATCAGACCTGGAATGAGATCCAGCACGTACGACGGGTGATGCAGGTGAGGCCAGAGAAAGGGGAAATACACATGGGGCCAGAATGGAGCAATGAGAATAACTGTTGCTCTGCAATGGGGTGCTTTCTGAACAAATTTGAATATGAGGGGTGTAGATGAGTAAGCATATATCAGACCCTGAGAACAAGCATACAGAAAAAGTACAGTTGCGTACACTTACCATAAATGTAGATGTTAGAGTGTATTCACTGTTGCAGTCATTACATTTGGGTAATATGCTGGCAGGTTGCCCTCAGTCAGTCTGAATTCCAAAGTCTTGGGTCCTGCGTCGGTTGCTGTCTTCTTTTCCATGACGTCAGGGGTATAAAAATTGCAGCAGACACCATTTTCTTTAGTTTTTCTTGCCCCTGATGCCAGGTGCCCCCAAAAAGGTAGCAAAAAAAAAAAAAAAAAAAAAAAAAAAAAAAAATATATATATATATATATGGGTCTATATGACTTGGTCGACAGTTCATATGATCGACAGTTTATTTGGTCGACAGTTCATTTGATCGACAAGCATTTTTAGTGGAAGCCACACCCCTAACTAACTATATATATCAACTCCAGGGTCACACAACATTGGTGAAGGGGGCAAATGCTTGTCGATCAAATGAACTGTCGATCAAGTCATATAGACCCATATATATATATATATATATATATATATATATATATATATATATATATATATATATATATATATATATATATATATACACACATACACACACACACACACACACACACACACACACACACACGCATCAATATAAACTTTACCTTCATCTACAAGCAAATACACCACATAGGTTGTAGAAGATAGAGAAGGAAAGACAAACTCCAGAATGTCAGGGGGATGGCGGGAGGGTAACCAGGACTGCAACAGTGAATACACTCGAACATGTACATTTATGGTAAGTGTACACAATTGTACTATGTTCTTCGTGTTTCACTGTTGCAGTCATTACATTTGGGTAGAATCCCAAAGCTATGGTAGGGAGGCTGGAGCTAAACATCATTAGGTGCAGCTATAAGGCCCTGCAGCACTGCAGTGGCAAAGCCTGCCCTGGACTTAGAGTAGAGAGGCAAATGATAATGTTTTGTAAAAGTGTGAACAGAACTCCAAGTAGCAGCCTCTAGAATGTCTTTGGTTGGTACTCCTCTGAGAAAGGCTGCTGAAGTAGCTGCAGCTCTGGTGAAATGAGACCTATGCCCTTGGACACAGGTTTACCATGGTGTAAGTAGCAGAAAAGGATGCAGTGGCTTATCCACTTTGAAATTGTCTGCTTTGAAACAGCTTTTCTTCTGATCCTGCAGCATATGACACTAGTAATTGCTCAGTTTTTCTTAGAGCTTTAGTCCTGCTCAAGTAGAATCTTAGCTGTCTGTGTACGTCCAAGGAATGCAGAATTCTCTCCCCTTTGTTCTGCGGATTTGAATAAAAAGTTGGCAGATGAATTGTTTGACTTAAGAGCCACACTGGAAACCACCTTAGGCATAAAAGTAGGATTTGTTCTCTGAGACACCCTGTCTGGGTAAAATATGATAAAAGGCTCTACCAGCCATGAGGGCCTGTAGCTCTGAAACTCTTCTTGCTGAAGTAATTGCTAGTAGCAGAACTGTTTTCCATAAGAACTTTATATCAGCGGTAGCAGCTGGTCCAAATGGAGGCAGGGTGAGCTTTTCCAACACATAAGTGAGGTCCCATGCAGGTAATGGTGATCTTCTAGGAGGCCTTACATTTTTGGCTGCTCTAAGATACTGCTTTAGCAAAGGATGAGAAAAGATTGGTGGCTGTGTATTGTAATGAGCCGAAATGGCAGAGGAATGGATTCTGATTGATGAGAAAGAAAGGCCTTTGTCAAGCATCTCAGTTAAGTATTGTAATATCTGAAGAATATTTGGTTGTGCTGTATCAGTTCCTTGTGCTGGATTCCAAGCACAGAATCTCTTCCATTTGTCAGCTAAAGATTTTCTAGTACTAGGCCTTCTGGCTTCCAAAATGACATCCATCACAGCTTTACCAACAGGTGTTTGTATAACTACATGATCAGTCATGCTGCCAGGTTCAGTGTCTGTAGTGGATTGTGCAGGATCTGATTGTTTTGCTGGGACAGTAGTTGAGATCTTTGAGGTAAGGTCCAAGCTGGGTATTGAGACAAGTTCCTTAGGATTGGGTACCAGTACTGGCGGGGCCAGTCCGAGGCAATAAGTATCATCTTTGGTTTCTCGTCTGACTTTTAGGAGGACCTTGGGGAGAAAAGGTAGAGGAGGAAAGGCATAAACTGATAGGTTTTTCCAACAGAAGGATAGGGCGTCCACTTTCCATGCTTGTCTGTGATAAATCCTTGTGCAGAATCTTTTCAACTGATAATTTTGAGGAGAGGCAAATAGATCTAGGTCTGGGCTCCCCCATTTCTGTGTTATCATGCTGAAGACTTGTGGATTTAGTTTTCACTCGTGAGGATCCATAAGTTTTCTGCTTAAATCATCTGCCAGTGTAGTTTGTTGTCCTGGCAGGAATTGAGCTTGAAGATGTATTTGGTAGGTCGAAGCTGTGTCCCACAGTGCACTGGCTAATCTGCAAAGGGGACATGAGTGTGTGCCTCCTTGCTTGTTTATATACCACATGATTGTGGTGTTGTCCGTCTTTATCAGTAGTTGTCTTGGATGAAGTAAGTCCTTGAAGGCTGTTAAGGCATTTTGAACAGCTAACACCTCTTTCTGGTTGATATGCAGATGCATTTGTTTTGGGGTCCATATGCCCTGAATGCATCTTCCTGCCATGTGGGCTCCCCAGGCATAATCCAATGCATCTGTTGTTAAGGTTTGGCTGGCAGGGGGGGAAGAGTGAAGGGCTGTCCCATGTTTTGGTGACATGCCTTTGCCCACCATAGAAACTCCTGTTGTAGGCAGGAAATTAGAGGAATCATTGCTTCCAGACTCTGAGAATGTTGACTCCATAAACTTTTCAGGTACCATTGAAGTTTCCTCATATGCAGTCTTGCATATGGAATCAGTACGATGCAGGATGCCATGAAGCCCAGAGTCTGCAGATTTTGTCTTGCAGATAACTGGGTCTTTGTTGCTATCAGTTTGAAGTAAGTAGTCAGTTGCCTTTGCTTGGCTGGCATGAGGTAAGCCATCTGGGCAGTTGTATTCAAGCTTGCACCCAGGAATGTTATCTTTTGAGAGGGTACCAGTTGTGATTTCTTTTCGTTTATTGTGTACCCTAGGCATATTAGAAGCCTTTTCACAAATGCCAGATGTCGAATAAGAATGTCTTTGTTCTCTGCTTGAATGACACAGTCGTCTAAGTAAGGATATATTTGTATACTACTTTATCTGCAAAATGCAATTACTGGTGCCAGGTACTTTGTAAATATCCTGGGCGCAGTAGACAAGCCAAAGGGCAGTGCAGAGAATTGGTAATGCATTAAGCCAGCCTTAAATCTGAGGTATCTTCTGCACGATTGTCTTATTGGGACATGCAGGTATGCCTCTTTTAGGTCTAATGTCACCAGCCAAGCATTCTTGCCCAGCATGCGCAGAAGCTGCTGCAAAGTCAGCATTTTGAATTTTGGAATGTCCAGGTATGTGTTCAAAATTGATAAATCTAGTATTGGCCGTCAGGCCTTGTCCTTTCTGGGTACCAAGAACAGTCTTGAGTAAAAACCTTGTCCTTTTTCCTGTTCTGGTACTATCTGAATGGCCCCCATATCCATGAGGGACGTAACTTGTTTCTGTGCCTCTGCCCATTGATTTTTTGGCAGATCTGGCCAACCATTTGCCATTGACAGAGTGTGGAAATGGAATCTGTATCCCTGTGATAGGATGTTTAGTACCCACTTGTTCTGGGTTATGAACTGCCAATTTTGAGCAAAAAATGCTAATTTTCCCCATATGGGTGCTGCCAAAAGATAAGTGCTTGGTATAGGCAGAGGGAAGTCATTGGGATTGCTTTCTGTAGGGTTTGCGCTTTATCTCCTCCAGATTTGGAGGTGGAAGCACCCCATTGCTTTGACCTGTATGAATCTTGCGCCTGGTATCTGGAACCCTTAGGGCGGCTGGATTTGCCCCTTTGAGCTCTGTCTGACACAGGAAAGGACCAGTTATTTGTAAGCCAGTTTCTACTAAATCTTGGTGGCTGCACTTGTAAAAAGTCTTTAACAGTTTGCATAGACTTAGCTGTATCTTCCATTTTCTTTAAAACCTCTTCTGCCTTAATACCAAACAGAGAATCATGCTGTAACGGTGCATCTAGCAGTTTAGCTTTACATGATCAGGCAAATGTTGTTCCTTTAACCAGGCATGCCTCCTAATCATAGATCCAGTAACTGCGGCCCTGCAGGAAGCCTCTAAGGAATCAAACCCACATCGCAAAGTATGCTTTCCTACTTGTTCAGCTGCATGCAATAATTCCTGCAATTCTTTATTTTCTGCATATTCTGAAATCAACATCATCTTCTATTTCAGCAATCCCATAACATGTTGTTAGTACTTAAGCATATGAAATTGACAATTTAAGGCCCTGATTGCCAAGGCTGCAGATGTATAAACCTTTTTTCCCCATCTGTCCAGTGCCCTTGAATCTCTGTCAAAGGAGGTAGGATTTTTTGCTGTCGAGGCCTTAACTCCCTTTGGACCCTGTGAAATAGTTTCAGGATCAGTAGCAGGGTTTCTAAATAAAAATTTATGTCAGTCAGGGACCCTGTAATATCTGTCAGGCTTACTGGAAGCCGGAGGTAAGGAGTCAGGGGTCAAGCTTGACTCCGAAAACACATCATCCACAATGTCTAGGACAGGGGGAATGGCTAAAGGCCTGTGCTGAGGGAGAAGAAGGAAATCCCTGAGCCTCTTTTTTGATTCTGAGAAGTCTCGACTCTCCCATTGAAAATGCCCGCTCAAAGTATGCAATGTTTCTCCAAATTAATAATCCTCAGGAGGAGATGCAGATGGAATAGACTCCTCAGCATCAGAATCCTCATAGGGAGGAATAGATAATTCCTGATCAGAAGAGGAATCAGAAGAAATAGAAACCTGATCTGAAGCTTCATAGTAAGTGTCTTGCCTAGGCCTCTTATCTGGAGGGGGATGGGTACCCCTGATCAAGGTAATAAGGTCTTCAGCCATTTTGATAATCTGTTTTTTAGGCATAGAGGCCTGTGCACGTGGCTCATGCGTCGGTTTTTTAGTTTTAGAAGTTGCTTTTGTTTTTGGTTTTGCAGCTGTCGTCGGTTTGATATACAAATGTTGAGGCCTGAATACACCCTCAGAAGCCAGTGCCTGCTCAGCGACTCCAGACCCATCTGTGGGAGATACATCCGTCGGTCCAATACCTTGAGTATCTTGCGGCATGCCGGACTCCACATGGGTGTCGGTAGAGGCCTGCGACTCGAAGGTAGCGGGTATCAGGGGCTGCGAAAGCGCCTCACTGAGTACTGGCGAACCGGCAACTGGCTTAGGAGAAGCTTCGTCGGTTTTGAATCTCTACTACCTTTCTCTATCCTTTTCTTTGCGTTTTTTATGTACTCCGGTAGTCGGACTGCCATCTGACGACATTTCTGGGTAGTTAAATCTGTTTCCAAAATACTTTGATGCACAAATATACAGACGCTTAATAGTGCGTTTGTTAAATCTAGCACAAAACTGACAGCCAGGCACGTTGTGATCAGCGCCTAGGCAAGGAATACAGTATAAATGGAAATCCTTATGAGGTATTTGCTTTCCACAAGTAATACAATTATTAACTTTTTCTGACATCGGTAAAAAGCAAGAAAAAAGTTTCCCCAACGGGGTGCTTAGCTTTAGTGAAGACTTCGGTTCTGAAACTCAAACACGAATATTTCAGTAGTCGGCCGACCGGCACTTGCGAAATGCTTCTGCTTCGGGCACCGCGCGCCAAGAAAGACAAAGAAAATGGCGTTGGCTGCATGTTCTATACCCCTGATGACCTGACGTCATGGAAGAGAAGACAGCAACCGACGCAGGACCCAAGACTTTGGAATTCAGGCCGGCTGAGGGCAACCTACCAGCAGATTACCCAAATGTAATGACTACAACAGTGAAACACGAAGAACGTCTGTCCCCTAGATCACTGTCCCTTGGGGTAAACCAGGTAGTTGAGGTGGCAAACACGCAGCAACAGGAGGTGCCCCAACATCAGAAGATCCAACCTGCTACTTCTGGGTTCAGGGACCACTCATCAGAAAGGAGAGTGTTCTTACTCAATCTGTCAGGATTTTGGATTTCCCCAGGATGTGCTCTGCAGTCAAACCACTGAGAGGATCTCATCCACTGCCGCATTCTCACGGCCTCCTGACAAAGAGGTTAAGATCATGTTCCTCCTTGTTTGTTCCGATACCACCCTACGGACATATTTTACATCTGAATAGCAACCACAACCTTGGGGAGGAAAGTCCTGAAAGGCATGCAATTGCTAGCAATACCAGTCTCATCTCTAAGACACTGATGTGAAGCCTGCCCTTACAAGTTTTACGACATTCCTTGAACCATTTTGCCTTCAAAATGCTCCCCCACACTCCAGAAGGGAAGCATCCATAGTGACAATGGCCATGGGGTGGGGAAGAAGGAAGGGGCACTCAGAGGTGACCAGAGGCTACTCCAACCACCATTGGATTTGACACAAACAGCAGTTTGTTACTACAGCTGGTAATCAATGGGATGCATCAGGTAATACCACTGAGCTGCAAACATCCATTGCACTGGCATGCTCAGAGCACAAGAGCTGGAGAAATGTTGAAAGTGTGCCAAGCAATAAATACTAGAAGATAAAACCTAAACAGTTAGCTCACGGAGAGGGCCATCAAAATCAGGTAAACTTTCCTAAGCCACCTTAACTTCTGTAGAACATTCTAGACTAACAGAGAAGGAAGAAAGCCAAACAAAATGCAGTTGTCAGTGTCATTCTGCTACTCATCACTTACTTCAGGATTTGTTTTTAATATGTAAAATACAAACTTGTGCAATGCAGACATGTTATAAAAATGCATGGGGGGTTGCATTATTACGATGTACACAGTAAGAGTGAGAAAGTTACCATATTATTACATGAGGTTGGTATAAGAGGTGCCATGTACAGTGGATATAAAATGTTTACACACCCCTGTTAAAATGCCACGGTTTTGCTATATAAAAAAAAAATGAGACCACAATAAATCATTTAAAAATTTTTCTCACCTTTAATGTGACCAATAAAATGTACAATTCAATTGAAAAACAAACAAATCTGTTAAGGGAAAAAAAATAAAAAATAAAAAATGTACAATATCCTGAATGCATAAGTGTGCACACCCTTAAACTAATACTTTGTTGTGTGAGAACACCCTTAAACGAATACTTTGTTGAAGCACCTTTTGACTTAATTACAGCATTCAGTCTTCTTGGGTAGGAGTCTATGAGCGTGGCACATCTTGACTTGGCAATATCGGCCTACTCTTCCTTGCAAAAATGATCCAAATCTGTCAGATTGTAAGGGCATCTCTTGTGCACAGCCCTCTTCAGGTCACCCCACAGATGTTCTATTGGATTCAGGTCTGGACTCTAGTTGGGGCATTCCAAAACTTTATTTTTCTGGCTAAGCAATTCTTTTGTTGATTTGGATGTATGCTTGGGGTCATTGTGTTAAAAGTTCAAATTCCTCTTCATCTTTCTAGCAGACGCTTGAAGGTTTCGGGCCAAAAGTGACTGCTATTTGAAAATTTTCATAATTCCTCCACCTTGACTAAAGCCCCAGCTCCAGCTGAAAAAAGTAACCCCAAAGCATGATACTGCCACCACCATGCTTCACCGTGGGGATGGTGTTCTTTTGGTGATATGAAGTGTTTTTGCGTCAAATGTACCTTTTGGAATTGTGGCCAAAAAGTTCAACCTTGGTCTCATCAGACTGTAACACATTTTGCCACATGCTTTTCGGAGACCTGATGTGTTGTGTTGCAAATTTTAAGACAGGCCTGGATGTTTTTCTGTGCAAGAAAAGGCTTCTGTCTTGCAACCCTACCCCATAGTTCAGACATATGGAGAATACGGGAGATTGCTGTCACATGTAGTACACAACCAATACTTTGCCAGAAATTGCTGTCACATGTAGTACACAACTAATACTTTGCCAGAAATTCCTGCAGCTCCTTCAGTGTTGCTGTAAGTCTCTTGGCAGCCTCACTGACCAGTTTTCATCTCGTCTTTTCATCAATATTGGAGAAACGGCCAGTTCTTTGCAATGTCACGGTTATCCCATATTTTCTCCACTCTTTGATGACTATCTTCACTGTGTTCCATGCTACATCCAATGCTGTGGAAATTTTTTTGTACTCTTCTCCTGATACCTTTCAACAACGAGATCCCTTTGATGCTTTGTAAGCTCTCTGTGAACCATGGCTTTTGCTGTAGCAGGCAACTGAGTAAATGTCAGGAAAATCCTACTAGGACAGCTGAACTTTCTTTAGGGTTAATCAGAGTCTCTTTAATTGATGGCAGGTGTGTACCCAAGAATACTGAATGCTGCAATTAAATCAAAAGATGCTTCAACAAAGTATTAGTTTAAGGGTGTGCACACACAACAAAGTATTAGTTTAAGGGTGTGCACACACAACAAAGTATTAGTTTAAGGGCGTGCACACACAACAAAGTATTAGTTTAAGGGTGTGCACACTTATGCAACCAGTATATTGTATGTTTTTTTTATTTTTTAATTTTTTTCCTCTAATAGATTTGTTTGTTTTTCAATTGAATTGTACTGGTTATAGGTCACACTAAAGGTGGGAAAAGTTTTGAAATGATTATGGTCTCATTTTTTTATATCACAAAAACCTGGCATTTAAACAAGGGTGTGTAAACCTTTTATATCCACTGTATATATGCACAAGGAAGTAAACCTAAAAAAATATAGCTACGCAAAAATGTATACATTTAACTGACTCTAGAGGAGGCTTTTACTCCTACTACCTGTTTGAACATAGACCTGGAAAGTATGTGGTTGTTGTCCTGGCTGCTTCTAAATGAACATTTCTGATCTCTAAGATGACCTTCCTTTTAAATGTTTGGTAGTACTCTAGGTGAAGGATTCTTTCTGAATACGATGGCATCTACAAGGAAAGTAGCCCAGTTGGCTACTGGGAGTTGGTGAAAAGTATGTAGTACATCACAGTGGTGTGAGTTCTGGTTGGGTAAGAGCACAAATCTGCTTATTTGTAATTCTGTGGTTTTAATTTTTGACTAACGTTACAGTTGGGGAATTCTGGGGCATACACACTTAGGCAATCCAATTGGCTGTATAGGTAAGACAACTGGCTACGTCATCCACCAATTTACATTCATAACATTACATTAAAGTTCTATCCATTGCAAGATCCTCATATGGCATCTCTCGAAAGAACTTGGCAAACAGATGCTGCCATGTGGCCGAGAAGCCACAGAATCATGGAAGCAGGGGGTTTGTAAACTATGTATGCTGCTCAGACAAGCTCCACGTGGGTTTACAGAGTGGTCCTAGCAGCAGGGAACTCAGAAAAGCGACTACCTTCTGGATTTAAGTATCTTTACTTTTTTTTAACTTGAAATAGCTTCTGTAGCTTACCTTGAACTAGCCTGAACTGTTTTTTAACTGATTGCTGCATTATTTTAAAATCTGCACTTAAAGTTACATTTTAGTCGAATTTGATCGAAAGTTTGCTTGTTTGTTTGTTTAATTTAACTGTGGAGGCTGCCCACTAAAGTATGCTAGCCTGTGTAACTAATTTATCACTGTTTCTGCATTTTCTGTGTGTTTCTACCAAAAAAAAAAAAAATAAATAAATAATCCTTGTTTTCCCGCCTTCCTCGACTAGTTTAGAAAAGTTTACAGGCATTGCTGTATTCTGGGCTGTGGTGTAGTTCCTGTGTTGTCCATTGCCTTACTTGGATAGAAGGAAGTTTCTTTGCTCACCAGTGGGAGTGGGGAGCCTTGAGCCGCCTACCTGTCCTTGGGGCAAGTGACCTCAGCACAAGAAGCTGTAGTAATTGGTTGTTTGGGACCATTTCCAGCTCTTTTGCAGTTCACTATTTAAAATCCGCCTCTGGGCGTTTTTTCTGGCTATACTGCTCAGACAAGCTCCACGTGAGTTTACAGAGTGGTCCTAGCAGCAGGGAACTCAGAAAAGCGACTACCTTCTGGATTTAAGTATCTTTACTTTTTTTCACTTGAAATAGCTTCTGTAGCTTACCTTGAACTAGCCTGAACTGTTTTTTAACTGATTGCTGCATTATTTTAAAATCTGCACTTAAAGTTACATTTTAGTCGAATTTGATCGAAAGTTTGCTTGTTTGTTTGTTTAATTTAACTGTGGAGGCTGCCCACTAAAGTGTGCTAGCCTGTGTGACTAATTTATCACTGTTTCTGCATTTTCTGTGCGTTTCTACTAAAAAAACAAAAAAAAAAAAAAAAAAAAAACAAAAAAATAATCCTTGTTTTCCCACCTTCCTCGACTAGTTTAGACCAGTTTACAGGCACTGCTGTATTCTGGGCTGTGGTGCAGTTCCTGTGCTGTCCATTACCTTACTTGGATATAAGGAAGTTTCTTTGCTCACCAGTGGGAGTGGGGAGCCTTGAGCAGCCTACCTGTCCTTGGGGGAAGTGACCTCAGCACAAGAAGCTGTAGTAATTGGTTGCTTGGGACCATTTCCAGCTCTTTTGTAGTTCACTGTTTAAAATCCGCGTTTGCGATTCGTGCATAGCGCCTTCGGTTAAACTTTTTGTGGCTCCGTCAAGTCTGTTCTTCAAATTTTCCCTTAAGGAAGCTCTACTCTTAGTATAACCAGACTACTCACTGTATTATAAGCCCAGCACTTGTTCTCAATACTTCTCTACTAAGTAAGCACTCTCGTACTAAGTAAAGCACTACATCTACTTACCACCCCTGTGAATACCCACTTCCCTTAAAGGTATACTACTCCCTTATACTGTTCTAGCATGTCGAGTGGTAGATTACTGGCGTCGTCTCCAGTTCAGCTGGTCAATCTGGGCATCCTGAGACAATGCTACAATTGTCTCATGTACACAGACAACCCTCTCCTCCTCCCAACAAACACAAATACATGTGAGAGATGCAACTATATAGCCAAACTGGAGGCTGAACTCTCTCAACTCAGGACTGGCATGACCAGACAGGAGGAGACGGCAACCACACACACAACAATTCCAGTCCCACACAGACCTACCACAACTGCAAACCAAACACATAAAAACACAAAGACATACTCGGAGGCTCTAATAAAAAACTTACCAAAACAACAGAGGCTCCCAAGGCAGACATCCAAAAATCCATCTCAAAACAAAACACATGCAACACATACTTCAATAAATCAGTGTGTCAACCAATCACAGCCCTTAAGGCCAAACACCTTGCCTGATACACTAGTAATAGGTGACTCCATAGTCAGACACACTGATGTCCCACTGACCAGGCTGAATAAGGAGAAGGTGACTGTGAGCTGTCTATCAGGAGCTAGGATCCGCCACATAACACACGCACTCAGGTCACTCCAAAGCAAGTACAAATATGACTCCGTCATTGTCCATGCTGGTGTGAATGACCTGAGATGTACCTCCCTGGACTACATGAAGAGAGACATAGAGGAGCTATCCGATTATGTAGCCCAGGCTGGTATGACCCTGACCCTGAGCAGCATCTTGCCCTCACCAAGAATGATACCACAATACAAAGACAAGATGATCAGCTTTAACAATTGGCTCAAGTACTGGTGTGTCATTCTAGGGGATCAATGTCTGTCTGCCTGGGATGATATGTTGGACAAGTCACGCTGCTTCATGGGATGGCTTACACCTGTCACCACTGGGCTTCGGATATTGGCTAAGGCTCTTGCCACCCCCATAGTGCCTTTTTAGGCAAGGCTCAAAAAGACAAACCCACCTCAAACAAAATGGAAAAAACTAAGGGTAATGCTGCTCAACGCCAGAAGTCTAAATCTCAAGATGCAGGCACTTGATGCACTCCTCAGCATGGAGAACATAGACGTCTGTGCAGTAACTGAAACCTGGTTCAAGGCTCCTGAGAGCACCCCAGCGCTACCAGGCTATACCTCGTATCATGCTTTTCGGCCCCAAAACCGGGCGAACCACAAAGGAGGAGTGTCCATATTCATAAAGGACACCCACACCTCCAGGTTAGTAGCAACACATGAAGCATCAGAGACCATACAGGTGCAACTAACCATAGGCAACACTGCTATACAACTGGTAGCATGTTACAGACCACTCTCCCAATCTCAAGAACCCCACTCAGCCTTCCTGAAGACATTGGAGGATATGAATGTATCACAAAATACCATCATACTGGGAGACTTCAACTACCCAAACATAGACTGGGTACATTATTCTAGCCCTAATACCCTAGCCCAAAGGTTCCTGGAATTCATAAATTCAAATGCACTGGAACAACTAGTCACCTCTCCCACTAGGGGCGATAATATACTAGACCTGATCATCACAAACATGGGGACAAAATGCTCCACACGGAGTATACCCCTCACTAGTGAGATCTGACCACAAACTAATCACCCTGGATATACATATCCCACCTCCACCCCCAGCACAAAAGACCACAGTGAAAAACTTCTCAAAAGCAGATTTCACTCTTCTTAAGACTGAGATGGTATCCTTTAAGCCCAATGTGCCAGTGGATACCACATCCCACAATGCAGAATCCTTCACAAATGCTTTCTATGGACATCTCCAAGAATGCATGGATCATGCAATCCCAAACAAATCCAAGTCCCTCTCCACCAAATGTAAGCATCCTGTGTGGTGGACCTCAGCCATAAACAAATTGTATAACAAAAGAAGGAAGCTACTGCACGTCAGAGCGAAATCCCATGAAGGGAAGACATCTCTGATCAACATTAGCAGAAAACTAAGTTCTCTCATAAAAACATCCAAGGCAAACTTTGAGAGAAAAATCGCTAAGGACACTAAAGATAACCACAAAGCCTTCTTCAGCTATGCTAGAAACCTGGTGGAAACCCTCAGATATGCTCAGAGTTGGTTCACAGCAACAAAAAATACACTGAACCCACAGATATTGCTAACATTCTGGCTGACCGGTTCAGTGCAAATTTCTCGCCTCCTTCACCCCAAAAGAAGAAATACTTATCCCAGCTGAATGTAATCTCCCTGTCATTTCAGATATGCAAGTGAGAACCGCCTAAACAAAGCAAAAACACAGCATCAATGGGACCTGGCGGTATCCAGGGGTGCGTGTTGAACTCAAGAGGAGCTAAACCCACACATAAAAATGCTATTTAACCTTAGCCTTACTTGGATATGTACCTGAACACTGGCGTACAGCAACAGTGGTCCCACTCCACAAGGGGTGCCTCTACAGACCCTGGAAACTACCGCCCCATAAGCTTGACTAGCCTGGTCTGCAAAGCTATGGAAAGAATCATTATGGAACTCATAAGCGGAGACATAGGGGACCTACAGACGCTTGACCCCACGCAGTTCGGCTTTGTAAAGGGCAGATCCTGTCTTTTAAACCTGATTGACTTTTTCGAAACAGTCACTAGAGCCATTGATGAGGGCAAAGCAGTCCATACAGCATACCTGGACTTGGCTAAGGCCTTCGACACAATACCCCACTCAGGCATCATAGATAAGCTAAACAGGTTAAAAGTAAACCCTTATGTCACTAGATGGGTTGCAAACTGGCTAAAGGACAAAACCCATAAAGTTAAAATCGCTGGAGCAATGTCAGACTCAAAGCCAGTCACAAGTGGTGTCCCACAGGGATCTGTCCTGGGACCCCTCTTGTTCGGCATTTATTTCTCAGATGTTAAAGCAAACATGGGAGGGCTGTGGCTGACAAAGTTCGCAGATAACTGCAAACTAGGTGCCATAGTCAATACACCAGCAGATACACACATCCTACAAAAAGGCCTCACTGAAACGGACAACTGGTGCCGTCACAGCCTTAAACTAAATGCCAAAAATGTATAGTTATCCCTTTGGAAAAACAAAGTACCCACAAATTATCACATAGACAGCAACCCACTGAGTATGGAAAAAGTAATCAGAGACCTAGGGACCCAAGTAGACAGCGACCTCTCATTTGACACCCACGTTGCCAAAGTGGTTAGAAAAACATTCTACCTTGCACACCTCATCATGAAGGGTTTCACATCCAGATCCAAGGATGTCATTGTACCCCTATATTCCTCCCTCATCAGACCCATGATTGAGTACAATGCCCCATTTGGTATGTACCTCACCCGGCACTTGCAACAGCTGGAGAGACCACAAAAGTACCTCACCAAAAGGATCAAGGGTCTCCAACATATGTCTTATTCTGCCAGACTAAAGAAACTTCAGCTCTATTCAGTAGCATACCGCCTGCTCAGAGGTGATCTCTGCCTGACGTACAAGGCCACGTCCAATCAGGATCTGACGGACATGCTCCAACTCAAAAAATCCAAATCCATCAGGACCACGAGAGCTAAAGACTTAAACCTCGGCACAAGTATGAATAGGACATGCTGGTGGGATAGATTCATAACCCAGAGGCTTCCCATGCTTTGGAACAGGATCCCAGTTCGTATTAGGCAGAGCCCCTCACTGACTCTCTTCAAGAGAAATCTTGATGAGTGGATGGGAGATCGTAAGTTTACCCCAGGGGTCACATCTGTGTCACTGCTGGACAGGGGCACAGCAAACTAATTCTATTATATAAGGGGACCTTCACTGTCACTACTAGACAGAGGCACAGTATTCTAGATTTATTCTGTACATTTTTGTACCATTTCATGGGGTGGCAAAAGCCACATCACTATGGCTAGGCTTACAAATGCCCCAGGGCAGATAGCCTAGTACTATACTATGAAACTATGAAAAGGAGATGAGATACTTCTGCACAAAGAGAAGTCAAACTGAATGGAATTTTTTCTCCAAATGGCAGAACTATGAACTCCAACACTTGCACAGCCTCCATGGTAGACCTTTCATAATTCACCATGATGCCTAAAGTCAGACATAACTGGAGTAAGGAGTCCCAAGCAATGATGTGAGATGCTTATGTGAAGGTAATGAGAAGCCAATTGTCCAGATATGACAAGATCAGGAAGCCCTATAGCCTTAGCCAGGCTGCCAAGACTACCATATTTAAAAAATTTTGGGGGTGAAAAAACCCCCCCAAAAAAGGAAAGGGGAAAACTTTTTTGGGGTTTTGAAAAATTTTCCCAAAAGAAAAAGGGGCAAAAATCAAAGGGGAAAATTTTATTTTTAAAAAAAATTTTTTTTCTTTGGCAAAAAAAAGCACAAAGGGGGGAAATTTCCC